>NC_136061.1:689009646-689017146 GCF_964261635.1 Lissotriton helveticus
TTGTCCACCCTAAGCGTGGAAGGGTATACTCAGATGTGAGTCCCTTGCTCATTGCACCATCAGGATTCAAGCAAGCCGGGCCGAAGACGCCTGAAATGGCAGAAACCGGTCCCCGGAAGCTTGTTTCCTTCCCAGTGTAAGAATTGGCTTTTGTAGTCTGGTCTGCCCTGTTCCCATGATGCACTGGGCCAGGGACAGACTAATTTGCATACAGCCAGGTTCTGAAACTGGGATGGTGCAATGAGCTAAAAAACGGTGTTGGATCTAGCCCGGATCTCTTGACTGGGTGAGAGTACTCTGCTTAATTCAGAGACTCTGTCCATCACCACCCCTTGTTGTAAATAATTTTGTCCACCCTAAGCGTGGAAGGGTATACTCAGATGTGAGTCCCTTGCTCATTGCACCATCAGGATTCAAGCAAGCCGGGCCGAAGACGCCTGTAATGGCAGAAACCGGTCCCCGGAAGCTTGTTTCCTTCCCAGTGTAAGAATTGGCTTTTGTAGTCTGGTCTGCCCTGTTCCCATGATGCACTGGGCCAGGGACAGACTAATTTGCATACAGCCAGGTTCTGAAACTGGGATGGTGCAATGAGCTAAAAAACGGTGTTGGATCTAGCCCTGATCTCTTGACTGGGTGAGAGTACTCTGCTTAATTCAGAGACTCTGTCCATCACCACCCCTTGTTGTAAATAATTTTGTCCACCCTAAGCGTGGAAGGGTATACTCAGATGTGAGTCCCTTGCTCATTGCACCATCAGGATTCAAGCAAGCCGGGCCGAAGACGCCTGAAATGGCAGAAACCGGTCCCCGGAAGCTTGTTTCCTTCCCAGTGTAAGAATTGGCTTTTGTAGTCTGGTCTGCCCTGTTCCCATGATGCACTGGGCCAGGGACAGACTAATTTGCATACAGCCAGGTTCTGAAACTGGGATGGTGCAATGAGCTAAAAAACGGTGTTGGATCTAGCCCTGATCTCTTGACTGGGTGAGAGTACTCTGCTTAATTCAGAGACTCTGTCCATCACCACCCCTTGTTGTAAATAATAGTAGGTATATATAGTTAGGATTTTTTCTCTATGGGATTTTTGAAAATTATATGTCTAATAACTTTGGCGTTTGTGGACGGAATTGGCTGAAATTTTCAGGAAAATGGCACATTTTGTTTCTGAGCAGCCCTTGAAAATTTTGGGGGGGTTCGTCAAGGGGGGGCTGAGAAAAAAGGGGGGTCCCAAAACGTGTTTTTAACATTGAGTTTTCCATAGGGCGGTTGGCCTCACTTTTAGCCCGAACGGCTGAATGGATTTGCACGAAACTTGGCAAAATTGTAGGGACTGGTAGCCCGATGTGCCTTTTGTAGGTCTCAATATATGTGCTACAGTGGATTTTGAGAAATTAACGTTTAAAAAAAGATATATATCTGTAACAGCGGACCGGGCAGCGCTCCAGGACGCGTACTTTTCGCGCAACGGAGCTTTGTGAAGCGAAGCGGATTGGTTCTCCGGCGTCTGTCAACATTCCAAACAGTCCGTAGCGGCCGCCATCTTGTCTCTCGGTAGGATCGAGAGACAAGAGGAGGCCAAAGCGAAGGGGCAAATGACCATAAGGGGGAATAGTAGATCCTCGCTGACCCCCTAGGTTTGATGTGGAGGTTTTAAAAGGGCCCCGCGGGGCAAAAAAAAAAAATAATAATAATAATCGAACGGCTGAATGGATTTGCACGAAACTTGGCAAAATTGTAGGGACTGGTAGCCCGATGTGCCTTTGCTAGGTCTCAATATATGTGCTTTAGTGGATTTTGAGAAATTAACGTTCAAAAAAAGATATATATCTGTAACAGCGCACCGCTTCGCGTACTTTTCGCGTTACGGAGCTTTGCGAAGCGAAGCTGATTGGCTCTCCGGTGTCTGTAAACATTCCAAACAGTCCGTAGCGGCCGCCATCTTGTCTCTCGGTAGGATCGAGAGACAAGAGGAGGCCAAAGCGAAGGGGCAAATGACCATAAGGGGGCATAGTAGATCCTCGCTGACCCCCTAGGTTTGATGTGGAGGTTTTAAAAGGGCCCCGCGGGGCAAAAAAAATAAATAATAATAATAATCGAACGGCTGAATGGATTTGCACGAAACTTGGTAAAATATTAGGGACTGGTAGCCCGATGTGCCTTTGCTAGGTCTCAATATATGTGCTTCAGTGCATTTTGAGAAATTAACGTTCAAAAACAAGATATATATCTGTAACAGCGCTCCGCTTCGCGGAGATAAAATTATATCTGTATTACCTAGCTGTTGCTAACACCAGTTAGCGACGGCTAGTAGGAGATAGCGACCATCTTGGGCCCCACTTTGCATGTGAGTGATATTTATCACTAATGACATGCAAAGTGGGCATGCCAAGATGTTAGCGACTGGAAACAGTCGCTAACATCGCTATCTCCTATTATCAACTTTTGGAAATATTCGAGATAAGCGCGAATATCTCCAAAAAGTAACAGCTGCCCTGAGCAGTTCTTAGCCATGTTATCCAATGGGAGGTGGATAACATGGCTAAGAGCATTAGCTCGGTAATGCATGAATATCGCTGAGTTTTCAGCGATATTAATGCATTGCGGTCGTTTTTTATCGTATTTGCGATAAACCTTGATAATAGCAAGGTTTATCTGCGATAATTTCTGACGGTAAAAAAATCTTTGCAATGCATCGTTAGGGATAAATATCGCTTAACTTTGGTAATATGCCCCAACGTCTGTTAACGTTCGATTCGAAGGAAATCAGGAAGTGTTGAAAAACATTGTCTGCGCCATCTTGTCTTTTTTCAAATGCCACACTTTTGTCGTGCACGGCAGCCATTTTAGATGCCTTGACCAGACCCACTCTGTGCACGCTGTCGATCCTTAGCATGGCTCCCCACCCTCGCAAGCATCTCACCCAGGCAGTGGTCACCCCCGCTCTCTGTCTTATGCATGGGTAATAAACCTCCCCCCATCTGCGCTGCTCTTCCCTGAGAATCACACCCTGTGCCCGCCCGACACCTCCCTTTCGCCCTATTCACTACCGCACCCTCTGACACTCCTTTTCCTCTGTGTCCGATTGTCCAGGCTGGTCCTAGGGTATCAGCTAGCCCTGCAGATGTAGTTTATGGCCACAGCTGTAAAGAATCACCCCTCTTCAAAGGAGTTATAGTAGATCAAGGCCCACACTCGATGAGATCCGTCACAGCAGAAGCGTTGCTATTATCTGAAAACCATCCTGTATTGTGATTGGGGAGGGGACCGAGCGTGAAGCGGAAGATTCCAGGGATGACTCTTTGTACATCAAAGTTTTTACAATTATGTGTCACATTAAAAATATATAGCACTCCGACAAAGTAGTAAGATTATAAAACTTTAATAATTTATAAATATATACAAGAAAACAAAAATAGTAATAACATATAAACATTTTTAGGGAAAAACAACGAAGTAGCGGTCGGCTGTGCGAATAGTCCCAACGCAGCACAACGTCCAGATTTCCGGCGTGGGGCGTCGCGGGGGGTGGGTCATCAGTAGCAAACTGTTGTGCGAATAGTTCCAAGGCAGCAGAACGCGCCGAAATCTAGATGACACGAAAGTGATGTCTAGTAAGTTGCCACCCAGCAAATAACGGCGTGGGGCGTCGCGGGGGGTGGGTCATCAGTAGCAAACTGTTGTGCGAATAGTTCCAAGGCAGCAGAACGATGGCACCAAGGTGATGTCCAGTAAGTTGCCGCACTGGTTTTGGTATCCTACAATGCTGCTCCGAATAACGGCGTGGGGCGCCCCGGGGGAGGCGGCGTGAACGGGCCTCTCCAGGTGGAGTGTCATCTGTTGTAGTGGGGCGCCCCTTTACCGTTTCAGTTGCCATTCCGTCCGTTTTTGGTCCACTGTGTCAAAAGCCGCAATTCAGCTGAGTTGCGCCCACTCTTGCGGTGCAGCGATAGGCGGCTGTCACAGGACTCTCAAAATGGCGGCAGGCTCTTTCCTTTTTGGGCCTGGTCCACTGAAATGGCCCTGGGACACCTTGGAAATCGGACGCTTGTCTGCTAGGTCTTGGACCCCATTCTCGAAAGCGTCCCCTCCGCCTTGAGAATTCATCAAAAGTGTTGGGGGCCCCGACTCCTGCAGGCTTCTGGTGGGGAGCGGCTGCCATGATTGCTCGCGGAATGACCACGACGGAGCTACGAGATGGTGGTGCTCTCATGCTGACGCCAGCTTCAGTCTGAAACATCCAGAAACAAGGTGGGGCTTTCATCGTTTGGGGAAAAAAAAAAGTTTTCATCCAATGAAAAGTGTTGTTTTTAGGTCATATGATCAAGCCTTCCATCATTAGGAAACCAAAAGTAAAATGAACCAATGAAAAGTTTTATAAACAAGTCACATGACCCGTTATGCGGCATAGGGTATAAAATGCGGAGAAAATACGTTGGCACGTGAGGCGGCGTCAGTAGCGGACCGATGTGCGAATAGGCCGAAGGCAATACAACGCGCCAAGATCCGGATGGCACCGAGGTGGTGTCCAGCAAGTTGCAGCACTGGTGTGGCCATCCTACAATGCTGAAAGTCGGCGTGGGGCGCCCCGTTGGCCTGTGAGTTTGCGTCAGTAGCGGGCCGATGTGCGAATAGGCCGAAGGCAGCACAACGCGCCAAGATCCGGATGGCACCGAGGTGGTGTCTAGTAAGTTGCCGCACTGGTGTGGCCATCCAACAATGCTGAAAGTCGGCGTGGGGCGCCCCGTTGGCCTGTGAGTTTGCGTCAGTAGCGGACCGATGTGCGAATAGGCCAAAGGCAGCACAACGCGCCAAGATCCGGATGGCACCGAGGTGGTGTCTAGTAAGTTGCCGCACTGGTGTGGCCATCCTACAATGCTGAAAGTCGGCGTGGGGAGCCCCGTTGGCCTGTGAGATGGCGTCAGTAGCGGACCGATGTGTGAATGGGGCCGAAGGCAGTGCAACAATATTTTCGGAATAGAAGACACCACTAGGCGCTGAGATGCCAAGATCCGGATGGCACCGAGGTGGTGTGTAGCAAGTTGCCGCACTGGTGTGGCCATCCTACAATGCTGAAAGTCGGCGTGGGGCGCCCCGTTGGCCTGTGAGTTTGCGTCAGTAGCGGACCGATGTGCGAATGGGGCCAAAGGCAGCGCAACAATAGTTTCTGACTGACACCACAAGGCGCTGAGATGCCAAGATCCGGATGGCACCGAGGTGGTGTCATAGTTGAGAGTTCTGAGCAGCGGTTGTAACACTGTCTGAAGCTTATTTGCAGCTGCTGCAGCTTCACTACGCGTCAAGATCCGGATGGCACCGAGGTGGTGTCTAGTAAGGTGCACTGGTGTGGCCATCCTACAATGCTGAAAGTCGGCGTGGGGCGCCCCGTTGGCCTGTGAGTTTGCGTCAGTAGCGGACCGATGTGCGAATAGGCCGAAGGCAGCACAACGCGCCAAGATCCGGATGGCACCGAGGTGGTGTCTAGTAAGTTGTCGCACTTCTGTGGCCATCCTACAATGTTGAAAGTCGGCGTGGGGCGCCCCGTTGGCCTGTGAGATGGCGTCAGTAGCGGACCGATGTGCGAATGGGGCCAAAGGCAGCGCAACAATATTTTCTGATTTGAAGACACCACAAGGCGCTGAGATGCCAAGATCCGGATGGCACCGAGGTGGTGTCTAGCAAGTTGTGGCACTGGTGTGGCCATCGTACAATGGTAAAAGTCGGCGTGGGGCGCCCTGTTGGCCTGTGAGATGGTGTCAGTAGCGGACTGATGTGCGCATGGGGCCAAAGGCAGCGCAACAATATTTTCTGACTGACACCACAAGGCGCTGAGATGCCAAGATCCGGATGGCACCGAGGTGATGTCTAAGTTGCGGACTGATGTGCGAATGGGGCCAAAGGCAGCGTAACAATATTTTTTGTATGGAAGATACCACTAGGCGTTGAGATGCCAAGATTCGGATGGCACCGAGGTGATGTCTAGCAAGTTGCTGTACTGGTGTGGTCATCCTACAATGCTGAAACTCGGCGTGGGTCGCCCCATTAGCCTGTGAAATGGCGTCAGTAGCGGACTGATGTGCGAATAGGCCGAAGGCAGCACAACGCGCCAAGATCCGGATGTCACCGTGGTGGTTTCATAGTTGAGAGCCACTTCATCTGCAGTGGGGCGCCGAGATCCGGATGGCACCGAGGTGATGTCTAGCAAGTTGCTGTACTGGTGTGGTCATTCTACAATGCTGAAAGTCGGCGTGGGGCGCCCCATTAGTCTGTGAGATGGCGTCAGTAGCGGACTGATGTGCGAATGGGGCCAAAGGCAGCGCAACAATATTTTCTGAAGAGAAGACACCAAAAGGCGCTGACATTCCAAGATCCGGATGGCACCGAGGTGGTGTCTAGCAAGCTATGCAGTTGAGTTGTGTGCGCACTTGCGGCGAATAGGTCGAAGGCAGCATAACAATGTTTTCTGAATAGAAGACACCACAAGGCGTTGAGATTCGGTTACCACCGAGGTGATGTCTAGCAAGTTGCCGCACTGGTGTGGCCATCCTACAATACTGCTCCGAATAACGGCGTGGGGTGCCCGAAGGGGGGGGGGGAGCCGGCGTGAATGGGCCTTCCTAGGTGGAGGCTCGTCTGCTGTAGTGGGGCGCCCCTTTACCGTTTCAGTTGCCATTCAGCTGAGTTTCGGCTGCTCTTGATGCTACAGGGACAGGCGGCTGCAAGAGGACTCTCAAAATGGCGGCCTGTTCTTTGGATTTGGGCCTGGTCCACTAAAATGGCCCTGGGACACCTTAGAACTCGGACGCTCGATTTTTTTTTCCTTTCCTGTACATGCAAAAAAAGGTAAATGCCCGGTACGTTACACGCTTCATCTGCCACGATGAACTCTCCAGAGGAACCGAAAAAAAATATAGTTGTGGTAACTATACCATGCATCGTCATATGGAGAGGTGGCACCAATTAATTATAGTGCTGCATAAAAGAGAGATTTGGAGGAGAACCCCTGACCTGCTAGTACATTCATCAAAGAAGTGGCACTGAGAGCTTCAGAGGCAAGGGAAACGGTCCCAAATATTTAGAAGAACTTTGGAAAGATTAAAATGACATGTTTAGATTGTGGCAAATTAATTTCATGTGGACAGATGAGTGTTACTCTAATAAATACAGCATATGAACATCATCATAGTCGATGGTTGGTAGAGACATTTTGACTATATCCTGGACCTGCCCGTCCTCGCCCAAAATGGCGCCGGAATAAATGGGACTCGTAACTCCTTGTTGTGTACTGGTTGCAGAACCTGAAATCACGAGATACGTATGCAGTTTTGAAGCACATGGCGGGCGGGGACGAGAATTGATTGAATATTTCAACATCCCTATTGATATTAAGTTCTGATGTGTTATTGATTACTGTACTGTTGAAAGTTCGAATTAACGTCACCCATGGTACTTGCCCGCAAATGTATATCTAGATAATTTTATTGTAACTGGCCCTGTCGTATTTTAA
>NC_136061.1:689022146-689024646 GCF_964261635.1 Lissotriton helveticus
GTATATAGGATTGTCGTATTCCTAGTCAGTACCCTTCCCCGCCCGCCATGTGCACAAAGACCGCATACATCCCCCATAACGTCAAGGCTAAGTAACTAGAACGTCATAAGGAGTTGCAAGTCGCTCCCATACTGGCGCCATTTTGGTCTAGGCCAGGCAGGTCCAGACTATAGTTCAATGTCTTCAATAAGTAGCAGCAGGACCAGAATCCTTTTCGGCAGTTCTGGCTTCGTCATTACGAGCACTAGAAAACAAGACATTCTGGGCATTACCATCCTTGACACAGCCCTTTATTCTACAAGATGGTGTCTTTCAAAAGCCAGGGGTATAGGAGTATGTAACAAGCGAGCCATTTAATTGAAAAAAATAAACGTGACAAACGGTTGCAGGATCAGTGAAGGTTGATTTTTTAATTGAAAGTATAAGAGGATCAGTTACAATAAAATCGTCAATACGCATACCATGGGTGAGTATCATGGGTAACATTACTTCGAAGCTTTATTAATACAATAATCAATAATGAAAAATCGACATCAATAGGGTTGTCCGTATTCCCAGTCAGTACCCTTCCCCGCCCGCAATGTGCATAAAGACCGCATACATCCCCCATAACGTCAAGGCTAAGTAACTAGAACGTCATAAGGAGTTGCAATTCGCTCCCATACTGGCGCCATTTTGGTCGAGGTCAGGCAGGTCCAGAGTATAGTTCAATGTGTCCAATAAGTAGCGGCAGGACCAGAATCCCTTTCGGCAGTTCTGGCTTCGTCATTACGAGCACTAGAAAACAAGACATTCTGGGCAATACCACCCTTGACGCAGCCCTTTATGCTACAAGATGGTGTCTTCCATTCAGAAAATATTGTTGGCAGCATTTTGAAAGGAAAGATAAACGGCCGTTCTCCTAGTGAGTCTCACATTGTTACATTTATGAAGAAAAATCCTGAAGAATGTACAAACTGAAAACCAGTTTTTGTCTGCATAGCATCAGCAGCAACACTTGAGTCAGCTTTGTGTGAAGCCGCCATCTTGATCCAATTAATACCGTCCCCCCGCACACATTCAGGGACCAGGCCGCATTGCGAGGGCACCGCAGGACGTGTCTTCAGGTCAAACGGATTGTGGGACAAGGTCCAGAAGACAAGAGTCACCAAAAGGCTAAAAGTCCCGCCGGACCCAGGGAGCCGGCCGCCTATGTCGGGGGCGATCTCAGATGGTGTCTTCCATTCAGAAAATATTGTTGGCAGCATTTTGAAAGGAAGGATAAACGGCCGTTCTCCTAGTGAGTCTCACATTGTTACATTTATGAAGAAAAATCCTGAAGAATGTACAAACTGAAAACCAGTTTTTGTCTGCATAGCATCAGCAGCAACACTTGAGTCAGCTTTGTGTGAAGCCGCCATCTTGATCCAATCAATACCGTCCCCCTGCACACATTCAGGGACCAGGCCGCATTGCGAGGGCACCGCAGGACGTGTCTTCAGGTCAAACGGATTGTGGGACAAGGTCCAGAAGACAAGAGTCACCAAAAGGCTAAAAGTCCCGCCGGACCCCGGGAGCCGGCCGCCTATGTCGGGGACGATCTCAGGCCACACCAGGGCAACAAGACTTGGGGAGGGGGCAGGAGCCAAGCGACCCCTCCCAGTCCGCGCCACCACACCGCCCCTCGGGGGCCTCCGTCTAGCGGCTCAGGGAGGCACCGCAGGCAGCGGTTCTTCAGATCAGTGCCTCTCACCGGCAAGGCTCCCCTCCATCAGCAGCGATCGTTGGCGCTGTGGTTGCGGCCGGAGGCCCCGCCTAGTCAACGCCCCGGCCTCTCCATGTCATAGGCCGCAAGAGTGGGCGCAACTCAGCTGGCCGAGCGAGACTTGGGGAGGGTGCAGGAGCCAAGCGCCACCTCCCAGTCCGCGCCACCACACCGCCCCTCGGGGGCCTCCGTCAAGCGGTTCTGTGAGGCACCGCAGGCAGCGGTTCTTCAGATCACAACAGAGTCTCATGCTCGATCGATTGAGCTGGCCTAATCAGGCAACATGAAGGTGGGAGGGGGGGGGGGCACCTCTTGCTCAACCACCACCTGAGGAGGTGGTACTCTCTTCCTAGGAGGTGGTGGTGGTGGGGATGCACCAGCTGAAGCTACAACACTTGCCATTGCTAAGTGATGAAAAAAGGTCTTCCTCTCACAAAGATGAAAGTCTGAGTGAGGAAACAAGGAGGGGTTTTCATCATTTGGGACAAAAAATAGTTCTAAACCAATGAAAAGTGTTATTTTTAGGTCACATGACCTATCCTTACATCATTAGGAAAGCAAAAGTGAAATGAACCAATGACCTGTTATGCTTACGTTACGCGCTTCGCGCCGCGCCCCGGATCGCTTCCGGGAAGCTGCGCTTCGCGCCTCGCTTCGCGCACCGGGTGCGCTAACGCGGCGCGTCATATGACGCATTACGCGACAACGCGATACTACAGTGTTTCTGGATGTTTCAGACTGAAGCTGGCGTCAGCA